>NW_027526361.1:159648334-159669342 GCF_048455015.1 Haemaphysalis longicornis
TGCAGGTTCACGACGTTCAGCATGCGTTGAAGCAAAACAGTGTGTAGTATAAGAGTTGCGAATGTATTAAGCTGGCTTCATTAAACTCTAGCTATAAATGAAGCTTGCGTTTCATCGTTTCATCAAAAACTACACATAGAGACCCGGTGTGTTGTGTTGCTCAATTGTGTTTGTCAAGTCGCGTAATTGCTTCGGAAAGTTGATGCACTTTGTGGCGTGGGTCTGACTTGGACGATCCTCCGCACGCGGCTGCCGTGTGTACAGCGCCGGCGTGGGGAGGCAGGCAAGAGGCAAGGACAACGGGCGGTAATACTCTGTGGTGGTTTATTTTCCAAATCAGCCTCGAGCTCCCGTCTCCGGCGTCGTCGACGGGTCCCCCGTTGCTTGAGCGGCCGAGTCGGTTGACTCAGGCGCTACCGGTGATAAAGCCAATCCACCGGTGACGATGTTCTTCGGGGTGTAGCCCGAAAGAACCCATTCCCGTTTGACCCCGTCCCGTTTGAACCAATTCCCAAAACCCCCTTCCCGCTTGAACGACCTTCCCGTTTGGGCGCTTCTTGTTTCAGCCGGTTCCCAAAACGCCCTTTCCGTTTCAACCCACTCCCAAAGCGCCCTTCTCATTTGAACCCGCATCGTTCCAACTTATTTGAATATCTGAAAATTTGCGTTACCGTATTCGAAATTCTCCCCCAAAATGTGCTTACAAGCAACTGGTCATGCACTAAAAACTTGTATGCAGCAATTTATCCGGAATCGACCAATATTTCCGGCCGATAAAAGTTTCCGAATGCCTTAGGCCGATATTGCCCTCTTGACACAATATTTCTAGCTGCGAAAGGGTACTAGAAATATACCCAATATCTTGAGCAATGCACGCATTGGATTTGTATGCAGTTGGTGTCCGTACGCGTGGCTAAAATTTATTTAACAGCTCTTCTTATGCTCATTTTTGAAGCGTAGCTTTGTCTTCGGGTTCGAGAGATCTATAGATCAAATATGTCCATAGGACGGACTTTAAAAAAGCAAACATAACAATTGAATGTGTTTATTCAGCCAATTACACGTTTTGCGAGAACGCAGGGGGCTTTCTGTCCTACGTTTTTGTCCTGTGCGGCTTCTTTGTGCAGGCACCGCTGAAGTGTTCGGGGGGTGCTAGGAGCAACCGCGGAAGCGCTTTCCGCTTTTTATCGTTTTTGGGGGGAAGCCGGGTAGCGCGTCTAGCCGATAAAAATAATCCCAGCCAGGGAAGGGTGGTTAATGTCATTTTGGGGGGAGCCGCACCTTTGTTGGTTCACGTCTATACGGCGCCGAGGGTACCTTGTGACGCTGGCGGAAGGTCTCTCTAGTGTCCGGGGGTAATTACCGCATTACAGCATGCAAAGAGCGGGTGCGTCCTGGTCGGTGGGGTCATCCTCGATGCGCCGTCATTGGTGGGGCTAGAGATGAATAGAGAAAGGCCCGCCGCGGCGCTTCTAAATGTTGCACTGGCCAAGGTACGCAGTGAGGTTCGAATTCGTAACAGGTCTACTGTGTCACTGCTACAACGGATATATGTGACGAGGGACTGACAGCTCCTTCTGTAATGGACACGCCTGGTTGACAGAGTCGGGAATGTCTTCGGGGCTGAGCATATTTTCGGCGCGCGTCGCCGGAACAATACTTATAGAGGCCGCCCGAGGGTCGATGGCCAGCGCTCGGAGTTGGTATGGGTCGGTTGGTTTTTATTAGTTACGTAGTCGTCCTTTGCCGATTACCTTGAAGCTTGAGTTAAAGTTAGCTCTAGAGTTTGGATAAAATAATTGTTTGTGTCTAAACCTCTGGTTTCCGTGGTCGTGTGTGTTAGTAGTACCTCCTCACACTCCCAGGCGGCACAGAAAGTGTGCCCCAAGACCGGCCCGTCTATGGCCGCTTTCTGGCATGTCCGGCCAGCATCCAGGTTCTGGCAGCCACTGATCATGCGTTGAACGGCCAGCATTCGGCAACCAGCGCTTCGGTATTTTTCCGTCCGCCCGTGTACGGATGCACAACGGCAGCTAACCGGCTGCCAGATATTCAGTTCTCTTACGGCTGCCGATGTTGAGAAAGAGAACGGCCGAAATAAGGCCTTAGGGCATCCGTTTTTTTTTCGGGAAGCGGTAATCGGCCGAAGCACGGCAAGCGACCGGCCACAGAATATGCCTATTCTTGCGGCAGTTGGTGTTCGAAAGGAGACCGGCCGGAGCGCGGCTGCCGTGTATTCGTTGTTTCAACGGTGAACCGCGCTTCCGGCGGTAGAATATTCGTTTTCTTCGGGCAACCAGTGTTATGAAGGATACCGGCCGACGTACGGCCCCAGAATATACGTTTTTCATTCGGTTAGCTGTCCTCGGCCGAATTACGGCAAGCGAATGGCCACAGAATATTTGGCAACCGGTGTTCAAGAGGAGACCGGCCTACGAAAGGTATCTGGTTATACGTCATTTTTTCGGCAAACGGCATACAGCCGAACAACGGCACGCGCCTGGGCGCCGAGAATTCATGAACAGACGTGTTTGGAAGGAGACCGACCGGTTTTTTCCTGGGGGGAGAAAAAGCCGTTAGGGAGCCGAACGACGGGGACGCGTTTTACATCCGCTCCGTGTTTCTACGTTTTAAATGAACGAACATCGTTTGTCAAACAGTAATGAGTGTTCTCGGTGAACGGGCCAGGTGCAAGGACTCACTGGACATTAGCAGGGAACCTTTTAGGCCATCGAAATGTCATTTATTGCCACAAGAAGACTGTGCCACACCGACGGGTGAGCTAAGCCTCGCCAGACATCGCCGCTACCACGCCTCTGCCGCCGGCTTCGTCGACGCATCAGCTCGAGGCTATTCGCCCCCTCAAGAAATGGAGGGCATTGGAGACATCGACCCGGCAGAGATGTCAGATCCGAGATGGAGATGGTTCACCAGAATAACTGGCCTTCAAGGGCGTCGAGCAAGCGGCCACCACGCAGGAGCTAAACCGCCACCATGTCAAGGACTCCCCACCAAAGAAAGGCAAGTGCGAGCAAAAGCGCAAGTTAGTCTGCTTACAATTAAACTGCGACAAGCAATGTTGCACTATGTTGTTGGTGATAAACGTAGAAGAGACTCGCTCGTGCATTGGTAGGATCAACTTCATGCCCTGCACTATGTTACTTCATGGGATTTTACGACTGCCTATTTAGAAAAAAAAATTATTTTAAATTTGCGATAACAACAGAGCCTTGTCACTGACTAAGCCTAGCTGTTAATTTCGTTCCGATGTTTGAAGGTGAGCTTAGCTACTCGTGGGATAAGACTCATTTGGTTAAACATAATCGCCAGCAACCTTGCAAACACGGATTTTGTCATTATTTCCTTGCTCAACGCAGATTGTTGAGTTCACGCACGATTTGGCTTTTGCAATATATAAGCTTAAATATTCTTGGACTGCAAAAAAGCAAATGATGGTGTTCCATGTCACCTTCTGCGAAGTACATTTCATCCTATGAACTGAATGAATCGGCTTTTGCATTGTTATTACTATTGGCCTTATAGCTTTGTTCAAAAGTACTGTGTAGTTTACCGGACTATAGCGAATGAAAGTGATTCCGTATACCTGCAGCTTTATTCGAATTTATAACATCCTGGTGTGCTGATTCAGAAAGGTTTTTGGATGTTAAACAGTATGTTAACGGCACCTTTACAAGAAACCCTTCATTCCAATTGAATTCGTATACCGTTAATTATGCTGCTGTGACAACGGCCGAGGAATATAAATACCTAGGAGTTTATTTAAGGAGTAGTTAGAGGTTAAATACGCAGGTTCACACCATAAAAGTGACGGCTGCATATGTTTTTGGCTTTCTGAGACGAAATTTCAGTGAACCGCAATCTAACTAAAAGAACAACCGTATTTCACTCATGTGCGCTCAATCTTCGAGTACGCATGTGTTTTCGTGGATCCCTACACCAAAGAGCTGGTTGATACGCTCGAAAACGTACAGAATATGTCAGTGCGATTCGTATTAGGTAATTGTCACGCTCAACTTAGTATGAGAGAAAGTAAAAGTAAACTGAAATGGCAGGACGTGAAAGATCACAGACGAAACCACAGGTTGAACTTTTTTCGCAATACCTATCATTCGAAAACTGTTGTAGAAGGCGAGAAGTATGTCCAAGCGCCATTCTACATATCGCAAAGTGCGACCGCTAGCTTAAAGCAAATTATTAACTTTCCTTTAAAGGTGACGCCTTGCGCGATTCATTTTATTTTACATCAATACTGCAGTGTAATTATCTTCCACGTATGATTGCATTAAGTGTTTATATTGACGATTTTCAGCGCGCTTTGTAGAAATATTTTGTTATTTTGTCTCATATTTAATGCTTAGTGTTATGTATCTCCCTTCTGTAATGCATGCAAAGGCAAGCAGGCATGAAATAAATAAATAAATAAATAAATAAAAAACAATGAATAAATAAATGAATAAAAATAAATAAATAAATAAATAAACTTCCAGAGGCGCAAGTTTGCCTCCGACGGGTTGAGAACCCTACGCATTCAACCTTGATCAATAAAAAATTATTGCCCTATTCGTTGCAGTATGCAAGGTTTCCTGTATGGATGCTACCATTGCTATGTTATTGATTTGAAACAAATTATGTAACTCTAATTTTACGCCTTTCCTTGCGTGAACACAGAGGGATACAACTGCAGCCACCTGAAGCAGAGCGTCATTCGCAACGCGTCTGGAATTTTTTGAACGTAGTATGACATAAGAAGAAAATTAAGTTCTTTTGGACTATTAAGTGGTGTGGACGTATACTCATGAAAACAACATTAAAATAGATTGAAAATGAAAGTACCTGTTCGCTCCTTCCTAGGATCAGCCCTGCGCAAGATCATCAGAAAAGTGATCGAGTAGAAAAAATATTTGCAAGAAAAATGGGCAAAAACTGGACATACTTTTTTGTGAAGGAGTTATATTAAATGCTCCTGAGTGTTTTGTTGAGAACCAAAACGCTTCGTAAAGGCATTCACGCCGGTTTTATCTACAGCAAAATTGGTCAAGCGACTGTTGTAAAAATAGTTTACGTAGTCATAGCATGAAAGTGTTCCGGAATATTGCCCTAAAAGAAATTGTCTAAAAGCGGCGCAATTTATCTCTCTGAAATTCAACCCACTAAAGTATGCGCCCTCCGCCCCCCCCCTCTTTCCCCGTGTATTACAGGTAAGCCGCCCACAGAGAATATCAGGACCTGGACAATACATCTATTGAAACTCTACAAAGAACTGAATATTTTCTGTGTTCGGCAGTAAAAGAGGCACAGCAATTAAACGAACGACAATTTGTGAGAACTGTTTAATAAATTAATTTTCCTGTCAACTGAGGCTGGTAATTATGCAAGGCTGCGCTGAAAGCTTGACGGCTGGTGGTTGCGCGCGAGCTCACTTTGATGTGGCTGCATTGGACCCAAAATGCTGGGTTTGTGCTGCTTCTGCACTGCGCGAATGAGTCATCTGCTTGCGCGACATGCAGCGACCGGCCTCAGTACAGTTAACGTACTGTGGCTGAACTCCAATGCCCGTAGCACGGCCGTATTTCCGGTAGCTTTAGTCCGGCCGGAGTCCGACGACCGCATCTCGGCTGTCCTCCGGCGGCCGTACTTCGGCCGTACACGGGTAGCTTTGGAATGGCCGGAGCCCTACGGCTGGAATCTGGCCGTATGACCGTAAGCCGGTCGACTGGTCGACGGATACTGGCCGTTGGACAGCCATGGGAGTACGGCCGTATACGGCCAAAAGGCCCACATTTGGACATGGGCCGAACATGTCTGCCGGAAAACGGACGGATAGAAAATCACCGGTCAAATTACACCGGCCTGTTTTAGGCCGAACAGTCCTGTGCTTCCTGGGCTCTTTCGGGACACGGCCATGATGGCGTCGTTTTAATGTAATAAAACCTAATTGTCTGAGATTTTTGGGGTGGATCTAAAGAAGCTAGAGACGAGGGTCAGTCGACCGAACAAGAGCAAAGGAGAGCAGACGCCGGGAGACCCTAGCGACCTAAATATATTTAGTTTAGGTATTTCGCTGTTTTCGAGTAAATTGTGCAGATTTGTTAATTGGTATGACTTGAATTGTAACCAAATTTCGCCGTCTGTAGATTCAAAAAGTGAACCCCAGGTTTGAAAAGCAGTCAAGGACTCTGGCTGTACTGAGCATGCTATCGCAACGGGTGTGAACAAACGGCAATAAAGGAAGAGCAACATGAAAGTGTTTTTTATAGCGTTTTTTAAACTGGGTACGTTATTCCTGGGAACGGGCTAAATAGGAGAATACGAAAGGGGAAGGTTCTTTCGCGCCGGGTTGAAATGGGAAGGGGTTCAAACGGGAACAGGGCGAAACGAGAGGGAACAAGCGGGAAGGGTGAAATGGGAATGGGTACAAACGGGAACCTCCCGTTCGTCGATGCTAGTTGAGACGAGCCGGTTCCTCACGGCTCCTGTTCCGGTGGTCGTCGCCTCCCGAATCCCCGCGCGCTCTCCGCGCCTGTCTTTTCACCTTCCGAATGACGTCATGTTCACTCCCCTGCCGCCCCATTGGACGGCCGGGTTTCCGCGTGACCCATGACGTGCCCTGGCTGCGGAGCGAGGGGAACGGCGCCTCCTCTCCGGCCACTCGCGGGCTTCCGCGAATCCCCCTTTCCACACTCCTCCTCGCTAAAACTGACGCCATCTTGGTCGAAAGATGGCGCCTGGGGAGCGATTTCGCTAAAACCTTACATTTCGCCTCCCCGTACTCGTACAGGCGAGGGAGACGTTTTTCGGCGTGCGCATGAGGGCGAAGGCGTGGCGATTACGTGTGACGTCACGAACTTTTTTTTTTTTGCTACGAGTCGCGTTATATTTTTGTTTCCCTTCTTTTTTGCTTCTCCCTCGCGCACGCACGCGTTGCGTTTGTGCGAACTGGGCCTTGTTCGGCGGATGCGCCGTGGACTGTGCTAACATAAAACAACGCCGCTGGCTAACATGATGTAAGGTACACTGTTCTAGCTACACTGGAACGGAAAGAAGCTGCGAAGTATGCCGTGGTGCCGTGCGCGACTTCGTGGTGCCTTGGAGGTCGCAATGTCTGCCTCATTTATTGATTGCTCTTTGTAGAAAAAGCGCAATTATTTCATGAAACACATTCTGACGACGTATTTTTTTTATAAATAGCTGTAGTTAAAAGCATATATGCACCTGGGAAGTGAAAGAGGACCGTGAATGCCGCTCTACATGAATGGCTGCATGCGCCTTCGGAATGCCGCTTGGGCAAACGCGACCACCAGTCATGAATGAAAGATTACTGCCCAACAGGTCGTGTAGCCGATTGCAACAGTCGCTGCAGACAATTTTGCCCATGGTTCTCGCATTATAAATATACGCACATGGTAACAGTTTTGTGTGCCCTCATGAAGCTTCTGACTACTGGTATGATAATAATTGATTAAAATAAAAACTAAATCAAATCTTGTCTCTATGTATATAGAATCTGGTTAATATTGTTAAGAGCTGGAGCTGACTGTCACCCTTTTAAATAATGTGCTATGCAGAAGTTCTCGCATTCATTTATTTTAGATTTAAACGTACCTAGCTGCCTTTCTGTTTGGTTCATAAAAATGCTCAGACGAGCTCCACCCCACCTGTTTCATCATTCACGATTGGTGATGTTCCAAGAACAATTGGATAAGGCACATGTACTTGTTTTCATTGCTTTGACAATTTGTTATTGAGTGGCTGCTGCTGCCGTGAGGGGAACTTTTGTATTCATGATAACGTACGTGATGAACCGTTCTACTTGTTTCTACAACTTAGGTTCTCTAAGGTAGTGTATATCGCCAACGTTGGTAATAATGAAGCTGTGTAACGTTTAATTCATTCTATTTTTAATAACAATTTTGAAGTTATCTTAGGGTAAAAGTCATCATAATGCAGCTCATTGCAACTTCATGAACAAAAAACTAAATCACACAACACATGGCATTTTATTCAGGCACAAATAAAAATTCACAACTTACATTCGCACAAAGAATTTGATTACTAGTACAAAAATACAATACAAATAATTTAAAAACACATTGTACAAACGATAGAAGGTAACATTGAATACATCAACAATGTAGATCGAACAGTGTATGCTGAGAATGAGGCTACTTATTGATCAAGGCTTCGCTAATTACAAATAATTTCATTTTTATCCGACAAAAAGTGTGTATAACATTCCAGCCCACTTAGGCAATGGTGACCAGTCCAGGCAGTTCAACGCCGTGTCTGAGCGTCATGCTTATCCCACACACAAAGCATACGAACATAACAGCAGAGATGGCAAAATTATCTCTAAAAAGTAATTAAATTACATTACTCATTACTTTTCTAGAATTTTCTACAATGTAATTAAATTACATTACAAATTACAGGTTGCCGAAAGTAATGACATTACATTACTATTACTTTTCAAAAGTAATGAAATTACTACAAAAAAATTCTTCACTCATACAATACCAACTCCTATACACTTATTTACTCATATACATATACACTGCAATCTCAAAAAAAAAAAAGATTTGTTTATGCGCCAACTTACGTACAGTTTATTTACAGCGCTATACATTGATATGTTAGATATCTTTATTACATCTCAAAAGAAGCTGCTATTCAAAGTGGGCATCGGAAAGGCGTCCCCGTTTGTACGACAGTGTTGTTTGCCATGTTAAAAAAATGCTCCGCGGATGCGGATGAGTGCCAGGGCCAGGTTGTGTTGAACATAATGAACTTTTTTCATTTTCGGGCACCCCTCAAAAACAGTAAGATCAGCGATGCCGCTGCTCCTCCAACACTCGAGTTCATTGCTTGACGACTGAATGGGCCCGGTCCTCCTGATCTTGAAGTCCTCTTCTGCCTTAAGAGAAGCGGACAGGCTATATTGTAGTCAAAAGTAGCTGGGAAAGTAATTAGTAATTTTCATGAAATTACTGGCCTGAAGTAATTAAATACATTCCCAAATTACCAGCAGTCAAAAGTAATTCATTACATTACTCATTACAGCAAAAAGTAATTTAATTATTGTAATTCCATTACTGCCAAGACTGCATAAGAGCACCACTATATTACTGGGCTGAAATAGTACTACTAGTAATAATAATACATCGCACATTCACATGAGAGAAGTGAATTACATCTTAACAGAAGCACAACATAACTAGATGGATATTTCAATGTCTGTTAGAAGAACGCATGCTGCAGCGATTGATAGAGGAAGGTAAATTATTATAAAATCTCCTCCTTTCTTATAGAAAGATGGATGCCAATCACATTTTGAAGCAGGATAGATACTTAGGTTGTGCCAGTGAGATAAATTAGAACAGTTGGATAGGCGCACACAGTCATATCACTTGTTTCACAAGCCAGAAGTAGTTAAAAATCCACAGATGGAAATGACTAAAACTAACTTGAATAGTGTGGCTAAAAATAAACCACGGAACAAGAAATGAAGCAATAACAGAAACAAAAATATCGAACAGTTCCATGAAAACACTGTACTGCGAAATCAGCTGCAGCAATAAAAGAATTATACAAGGCAGTAATGTACAGTGGGGTCCACTATTAAAGGGAAACGACGAGCGCGTGGCCACTGCGCTCCGCGAAGCGCCGGCGCCGAGAAGTGGCGAGAATCGGAGACAGCCGGCACATGCGCACTGGCCGCACGAGGCGGCAGAAGCCGCTCTGTCGTCTGCTACGGCGCTCCGCTGCGCCGCTCAAGCTGAGTGATTTCGCACTCGAAGGATGTGAACGGCCGGGAGAAGCGCCGTAGCAGACGACAGAGCGGCTTCTGCCGCCTCGTGCGGTCAGTGCGCATGTGCCGGCTGTCTCCGATTCTCGCCACTTCTCGGCGCCGGCGCTTCGCGGAGCGCAGTGGCCACGCGCTCGCCGTTTCCCTTTAACAGTGGACCCCACTGTACATAGCACTGCAGTCATGACATCATTCCACATGGCTATTAATTTAAAACAAATGGAGACACTATTTTTCACCTTACGGAGCTTTGTTGTATGTTTTTCGCAGCATCTCAGCTTTGCTACCGACGCGCCCCTTGCATTTCCAGTGTTCTTTGTTTGCTGGAGTGGATCTTTTCAGTTCTGACACATCATCAGGTTCTTTATGGTGGCGATGTCTGCGCTTTGTTCCTGAACAACCTTTTGTTGGTGAGCCTCTCAAATTTAGGCCTTCACTTGCTCGAGTGCCCAACTGAAGCTGTGCAGAGAATTCTTGCAGCTGTTCGAGTACATTCTCTAAAATGTTGCTGTCTCTGCAGTAGTAAGCTAGATTTTTTGCTTTATCAAATTCCCTCAGTACTTTTGATTTGATCGCGCCCACACTGGAAGAAGATGCCCTTTCCAAATCTGGCACACTTTCAAAAGTCTCACTGGTGATTGCAGTGTCTACGTAATTATTGCTAGCATCACCAGTGTCATGCTGCTCGGACCCATGGCTTTCTGCCATGACGTGATCATCAAGAGCCATTAAAGGTCCATTTCGATACCCTTCGGGAAGCTTATCAAAACCCCAGTCTTTATCACGCAAAAAGATGGCGCGAAAATGCTTGCATGGAAGCCCGTGCTTTCTAAAATAATGGCAGGTGCAGCTTGGTGCGGCAAAATCTACACAATGAGAAACTTCCTCAGAGCTAGAACTTTTCACATGGAAAGTGCCTTCACGGGGTCCTGGCGTCACAGATTTCTGTTCGATGTCACCAGCTGCAGCAAGCCTGCTCATGAAGTGAAGCACCACGCTACCTGGTCGGTTATGCAAGTACTCTGGCACTGCATCATGATACAGCCTGTATTCAGATGAAACCTTCAAATTTTCTCTATGGAAGTGCTGTTCCCTGTCTGATAGAAATGTCCTCAGGTTCTGGATGAGGCCAGTCAAGTTGCGTCGGCCACTTTCTGACTTGAGATAGTGCTCCTTGAGCATTTTGTTTTGGGCCTCAGTGCCCAACAGGTTGTAACACATGGACCAGGCCTGAAGCAGGCTGCCCACATTGCACTCACAGGGAGCCAGTGGCCTTCTACGTAGCTCTGAAAGGCAGGGCTGGTAGCCCGCAGGTCGCTGCCCTTCATTTGTGTGACCGCTGCGGTGAATTCTTCGGCAGTGCGTCTGGCCAACTGACGCAAATACAACAATGCCTGGTCTCTGGCAGTGCCATTTTTTTTTCCTGAGCCACCGGTCCCAAGCTTGCTCTCTGTGAAAATCGCACAGTGCTATCTTGCCTCTTGGAAAAGTTGAATTTATGGCAATAATTTCCGCTTGGGAATAATCGATCATCCAATACTTTGGATTGAAACTAGGGCACCATGATCTGAAAATCTTGAGGGCTGCCGAAATGCACTCCGACGTTTCGAATTGAACAATGAACACACCTACAATCACGTAGCCTGTTGGTGTTTTCACCACAAGAAAAAACAAGGGGAGTGAATAGTCGGTAGTTTTGTTTGTTGCATCCAGGCACACGACATCACCCGAGTACTTCTCCATCGCCATCTTCATGAATGCAGTTTGCATACAAAACATCAATGTTTGTTCGCATTGATTTGCCATGCCCTCAGGTATGTCGCCCTCGTCGGCATCTGGTGCAAGTGTTTCGTGCTGTCTCCGGTTCTTGTAGGGCTGAAAAAAGTATTTTCCTGCGGGGTCCTTTTCTTGTAGCTCCTCAACCAGCCTGCCTGCATTGACCTGGTCCACAGAACTGTATCTGTCTTTGCGGATACATGACTGTATGTGTGACCATATGTCCTCTCTAGTTGGATAAAAAGCTCTGCATGAGGGTGGGTGGTTAGGCCTGTCTGCAAACAAGACATGCTCAACGTAAAACTGCAGGCATTTCTGGACTTGACTAACTGAGGTGGTGCCCTGCTGAACAAACAGGTTGATCTTCGCTGACAGCTCAGGGTTCATAGGCTGCCCATAGCCCAGTGCCATTCCAAACTTGTGAGCAGTGTGGCCATTCATAGACGAAAAACTCACGTACACCCGCACCTGACGTGTGACTGATTTATCGCCTGAACTCAGTGCCCTCTCCAAAAGTGCCAGGGTAGCTTTCGAGGCCACTTTCGTCTTGTAGGCAGAGCACTATGGAGGAAGCTCAATCTGCAATGTAAATCAAGAAAACGTTGAAACCTACGCACATAATGACATGTTTTTGTTGATGAGACATATATACACAGATATACCTGAGTACTTGCAAAACTGGGCAAATTAGATTTTAAGAATATGTAAACTTTACAAGCACATTTCGGACTGCTACCATAAGCCATTGATTGTAGTGTATTAAGAGCCCTACCCTGGTAAGAGAAGATGGTGTCAAACCTGATTTTACAAAGTACTGTAATATACATAATGGCACAATCCCTCCAAAAGATCACCCTTACCCAACTCTTCATTTCATTTATTCAATAGTGCAGTCTTACAAAGCCCTAGCAGGCACTTCAAATATGTATTCAAAAGTATGTCCCCGTATGTTGCCACCTCCTAAAAATAGTGATGACTGAAAACTGACAACCAGGATAGCATCAATTTCATCTAAAAGGATAAGACGGCACTGGATGGGACATGATGTGCACGGAACAGGGAAGAAAGGCATATAACTTTGGCCCTGACGAGACCGTGTGGTATCCTACAATGGCATGCGAACTACAATGTCTGGTATTGATTGCAATAGATCTAGCAGGAATACAACTAAGCATGACAGTAACCTCATTCATTAAACAATCTTATTTTTGATAGCAGTGCTGACTTTTCATTTCATGGGTTTAATTATGTCATTTCAGGATGGTAAATGACGATAGTCTTAATATCCAAACTTCGTCCTATGTGCAATTCGCTTATGTGGTTCCATGACTGAATAAGTGTGCTGTCGTTCATGATACCAAAGTGCACATAATGTTTTACTATGTTCAGTCTGTTTAGTTATTGTTTATACTTTAGATAAATGTTGCTCTGTACGCGAACAAACCAGTGATGCTTCAATGTAACTTGACGCTGTTAAGCCACAGATAATTACTTTGTAACACACGTACCTTGTAGTCTGGAAACATTTCAGTTGTTTTGATGGGCATCCTTGCTGTACATCCTTTTTTCTTTGTGCTTTGGACCTTCCTTTTTCTTTTAGCGAAGGTCTCACAATCCCAGTCACCAGCAGCACTGTCCTGCGCCTTGAAAAAGATGAAAGCGAGCAGATATAGCCACGCCGAGTTGTACATGCAAAACTTTTTTTGCTTTTCACCTTGCTTTTTAGCTCCATGTTCCGGTGTAAACAATGGAAAGTAGAAGGAAAGAAATGGAGCAAAACAAAAAAAACCTACTCTGTGAAGAAAAATGAGCAGCGAAGCTAGGCGCAGTACCCAAGGAGTGCTTCAGTAAATTATGCTTTTGGGCTAGCTGGTGTATAGCGCTTCAAGAAAAAGCGCTAGAAACCACGACAGAAAAACGAAGGACAACGAGCCAGATGCGCTTGTCTCGTCAATCTTCGTTTTTCTTTTGTGGTTTTTAGCAATCTTTTTCTTGAACCCAAGGAGTGCACGATTCAAAACAAGTTTGTTTGTAATGTTCAATTAAGCATACCTACTAGCCAATTAGCTGAAGGGAACTCATTTTAGCTGACAAACATATTTGGCTGTTTGTTTCCCGCCCGCGTCGTAGCACACCAACCCAAAACGCTCGACCACGGAGGAAAGCAGGCAGGTCGCACTGGGTCACGAGACGTCCACGTTTAAATCTACCAGCACAAGGGGCGTGTTATCGGTGATGGCATGAAGCCAGCTAGCTGCGCGTGCACGCCCCGTTTCTCTCTGCACACCCCAACCATGCACGCGCGCACCTGCGACAGGCCGATGTGCGCTTCCTTAGACGTAAAAGACATCGGCAATAATGTCGCTCCGAAAGCCCTTCAAGCTGAACAAGAAATATTGCCTCATCTAGACATTCTAAGCATTTAAGTTGCTGTTCACCAGGGAGGAAAAATTCCCAGCTACTCGATGTGGTGGGACTTGAGGCGACAACCACGGCGGCAGCATATTTGGCGGTAGCGACTTTCCTGCTTCTGCAGATCCGTGCCGACACTCTTTCAGTTCTCGCTCTTGTACCTCGCCGTAGTGGAGGGCTCCGGATTAAGTTTGACCACCTGGGGATCTTTAGTGTGCGCCGAAATCTCAAAACGACGGGCGTTTTTGCTTTTCTCCTCCATCAGAACAGCAGCCGCCGCGGCCGGGAATCGAACCCGCGTGCTCAGCAGCACAACGCCATACAGGAATCGCTGATGCCGGTGGTGATAGGAGGGGAGCAGCGCTTCAACGGGATGGAAACTGGGGCCGGGTTCACCCTATCTCGCTTCGTTGTAAAAATATGCTAAGCATATCTTGCAACATTCGATCACTTTTGGCTTTTGGATTAGTTGTGCATTCTGTTCGAAGCTGACCTAATTAGCTTTTTTCGGTCCTTCCCATATTTCCGATTGAAATTAAATGACCTTGAATTTGAAGCTGCAGAAAAAAAAGGTTGGTGAAATATTGCAGCTGTGATTTCACAAGATTGATGACCAGGACAACTGTACAGTGACGAACTGTGGGCGAAATAACTGGATATGGCGTACATACATGCAAGATACATAAACACACAGCTGCACTTACCACAGGTTTCTCGCAGTGGACATTGTGACGCTCTCGGCCGAACACACAACCTTTGGTGCGCTTGCTGAGGATCCTGAATGGGCACTCGAGCTCGATCGGAAGTATGCAGCCTTTCTGCTTGGCGCTGAACAGAAGTCGTCCAGCTAAAATAACGGAACAGAGTTAGCGCTATGGGGCCGCAGCTCTCAGATATAGTATAGTTGCTTCATGTAAACGATCAGATGGCAATTAATTGGGAAACTGAACATAATCACTTTTTTCAACATCAAAGGCAGTCGACAGTTCTGTCTGAAAAGATACATTTGTGCGCGCAAGGTCTCGTTCAAACTCTTTCAGCGCATCCTCGCTGTCGAGGTATCCCGTCCAGCACCGATCCGCTTTCCTTGCTTCTTTTACGTATCGCCGCACAAGTTGTTCTTCCTCAGCAAGTTGTTCGGCAGAAGCCGCGCACGGCTCCTCAGCCATAGCTAGCGCTCGCTTGCGACCGAATGAACGCCAGCCCGTAAGCGCTGCTCTTCGGGACAAACAGCAAAACAAAAAACAAAAAGGGAAGCAAAAATATAAAGCAACTCGCAGCAAAAAGAAAAGCACAAACGTGCGCGAGAAAAAATAAAGAAAAAAGGAAACAAAAATATAACACAACTCCCAGCAAAAAAAAAAAAAAGCTGGTGACGTCACACGTAATGGCCACGCCTTCGCCCTCATGTGCACGCCGAAAAACGTCTCCCTACAGGCGACCGCGGTATGGTGACTAGAAGTGCGAGGTGACGCCAAGGGCCGGTCAAAAGCGATGCGACAGTTCATGCCTGGCGCGCTGTGGCGCTGCTTTCCTTAGTTCGGTGCCCGCCTGGCCGCTCGCTCTACGACTCGGCGCGCGGTGGCAGCACAAACCAGCAAAAGTTCGCCGCACGCGCAAGTGCAATTTTACTAAGCACGCAAGTAGCTTGGAGTGCCACATACCTCGCAGCTCTCACTGAACACTTCGAGCGTTTTTTCCGATACGCATAACGTATGCCATACCGAACATCACGCATCTTGCGCTCCCGACTTCCATGTTCTACTCCACGCTTACCATTCTGTACATGATGTTATTTTAGACAAAATACAATGAAGAGACCATACCCGTCCGTATAAACACATAAAGCAAGAAAACTACCATTTTTTAATGCCGAATGTATACTACCGACTACACGGACACAGAAATTCACAGGGTCTGCATCTGCGACTGCAGCCTTTCCCCCGCACGGGGCACCTTGAGTATTCATGGTGACGGTGAGCAGCGACACCGCGGACCCCGAGCTCCCAACATAAGCCGTGTCCAACCGTGGCGAGGTGTTTAAAGGTGAAGGGTAGAAGTCGTAAACGGTGGCCGTCGGAGCCTTGGTCAAGCTCCGGCCGATGGGCTCCCTGCCTGTCTACCAGGCAGGGAGCTCCGGGTCCTCTTTGACTACCAGGGTAAGGTCAAAGAAGAAAGTGCCCCCGTCTCCCTGCTTTTATACTATGCTATATGGCATTTTCAAACCCCCCCCCCCCCCCAGACGTGATCGGCCCCCGAAAAGGGGCCGCACCGAAGTTTCATTTCCACCTCTTGCAACAACTGTCTTTCCAACAACGGTAAACAACTATTCCCGTTTTCTTGTAGTTGAGTCAACTGACACAGAACGATCTGTCGCTTCATTGTCTGTCTTCTTGGTATCGAAGTTCCTGACGAGTATAATTGGTGAGGCGTACAAAGCCAAGAAACAAAGAACTGGGCAATTGCTGGTCGAAGTCACCAAGCAGCAGCAGGCAGAAAAACTCTTGAGCCAGACCCGAATCGGTGATCTTGACATCAGGGTCACGCCCCACTGCAGCTTAAACAGCTCCCAGGGCGTGATCTCCGATCACGATCTACTGAACGAAACTGAAGCCGACCTGCTGGAGGGCCTTCGAGGTCAGGGCGTAACAGGGGTCAGGCGCATAAACATACGTAGAGAGGACAAACAAATACCTACAAAGCATCTTATCTTAACTTTCGACAGGTCGAGCCTTCCAGAATACATCAATGCAGGTTTTGTTCGATGTCCTGTCCGGCCTTACATCCCTATCCCACGGCGCTGTTTTAAGTGCCAATGCTTTGGGCATGGCACCAACTCCTGCCGCGGCCGCCTTACCTGTGCAAAATGCGGCCAACATGACCACCCGTCCGAAAACTGCAACACCCAGAGTTTCACCTGTGCCAACTGCCAGGGGCCCCACGCAGCGTGGTCCCGCACTTGTGAGAAATTTAAGCAAGAAAAACAAATCATAAATGTAAAGGTCACTGAGAACATCACCTTTCCAGAGGCGAGAAAGAGGTTCGCCTCTTTCCCTCTGGGGAGGTACGCCGACGCAGCTCGCCGGGGGGCGGAGCGGCGTCTGGTGTCCACAGGGACCCAGTTCAGCGAGTCTGACCTGGTCCCTTCCCCGCCCCCCCCCCCCTGGGGTGCCTCAGGCAGCCCAATCCGCTGCCACGCCGCTTGCTGAGGCAGCAGCGGTTGTGGTGGCAACCTCTTCTGTAGGGACCGGTGCCGCTCCCGCCTCTGCCTCCCCGTCCTCCAGTGCGTTGGAGGGTGTCGACCGGATGGACAATGGGGGCTCCGCATCGGCTCCCACCGCCACCGCCCCTCCCGTGCCACCTCTGGTGCCCCGGACGCCCTCGGCGGTGGGGGCGCAAACGAAGGGCTCCCGAAAGGGGGCCAAGTCCGGGGGGCCTGGTCCGCCGGGCACCCTTCTGGCATCCGACGAGGACATGGATGTCACGCCGTTCCTGCCTGCTACGCAGCGCAAGGAGCGGCCTCCGATTTCCAAGCCGACAGAAAAGCCTAAAAATCCTAGAATAACAGCCCCGAAAGACGACACATGAACAAACACACACACACACTCCAGTTATTCTTAAATTTAAATAATGGGAACAGAAAACATCATCCAATGGAACTGCAGAGGCCTCCTTAAAAATCTTGACGATGTGTATGAGATTCTGCATGCCAGTCAGCCAAGTATCAGGTGTCTCCAGGAAACCCACCTCAATTCTAAACAAACAAATTTCTTAAATAGTTACATGGTATTCAGAAAGGACACGGTTGGCTGCACACACTCTTCAGGAGGTGTGGCAATTGTCGCCCGGAAATCCTTAGCCTGCCACCCTGTCACTCTGAACACTGTCCTCGAGGCTGTAGCAATCCGTACGATAATATTTAATAGGTTAATAACGGTGTGCTCCATTTACATTCCTCCTGATTTTGCACTTCTGAGCTCTGATTTCGAGGCACTGGTTGACCAGCTGCCCGAACCATACATACTAACAGGCGACCTTAATGCGCACAACTCTCTTTGGGGCTCCTCCAGAACGGATGCCAGAGGTCGCCTGATAGAGAAGTTTCTTACATCCTCCGGAGCATGCCTTTTCAACAAAAAACAGCCCACATACCATAACTTAGGACACAATACATACTCGCATCTTGACTTGGCTATTGGTTCCGCAGTTCTCTTTCCATGTCTTGAGTGGGGTGTGGGCACAGACCCATATGGTAGTGACCATTTCCCCACCTCACTAACATACATAGGTAAAGGCCCATGCAGTATACACATCTTCCCATAACAGGTTTAATGAATCAAAAGCAAACTGGAGCACATTCACACAAACGTCTCAACTACACCACATATCCATAAAACACCTACACGTGGAGGAAGCCGCCCAACTCGTCAAGGCGCACATCCTTGACGCAGCCGAAAAGTCCATTCCCCAGGCCTCCAGTGAGTCCCGCACCCCAAGGAGGCCCTGGTGGAACGAGGACTGCAGGCGGGCGCGAGAGGCCCAGAACAAGGCGTGGGGTGTCCTTCGCCGGTACCCGACGTCAGATAACCTCATTTCTTTTAAACGGGCAAAGGCTCTTGGGAAGCGAGTGCGTCGTCAGGCGAAAAGGGAGAGTTGGCGCACCTTCCTCACTTCCATCAACTCATACACTGACACACACAAAGTCTGGACACGAATACGAAAAATAAAAGGACAACAGACACACAGCCTGCCCCTGGTTAGTACAACAGGGGACACACTAGAAGACCAGGCTAACACACTTGCACAACACTTCAAACACGTGTCCAGTTCAGCACACTACACAAACACTTTCATGAAACACAAAGCATCTGTAGAAAAGAAGTCCCTGCGTGATAACAACAAGTCGCACACTTCTTACAGTTCTCCTTTTTCAATTCATGAGCTGAAGGTTGCTCTGAGCACATGTAAGCCTTCAGCTCCAGGTGCAGACAAAATCACATACACCATGATACAACACCTACACCCAGACACTCTTGAAACACTCCTACATCTATACAACAACATATGGCTTTCGGGGCACATTCCTCGCTCTTAGAGGGAGGCCATAGTAGTGGCTTTCCTGAAGGAAGGAAAGGACCCTTCCTCTCCCGCTAGCTATCGGCCCATTGCCCTCACAAGCTGCCTGTGCAAGCTCCTCGAGAAGATGATAAACAGGAGACTCGTGTACTTTCTTGAGTACAATGGTCTTCTGGAGAGCTGCCAGGCAGGCTTCAGGGCGGGGCGGTCCACCAACGACCAACTCGTCGCGCTCGAGTCCTATATAAAGGACGCTTTCATTCACAAACAGTTTTGCACAACGGTGTTTTTTGACCTTGAAAAGGCCTATGACACCGCTTGGCGTTACGGGATCCTGAGTGACCTAAAATCTTTCGGTGTTTCGGGCCATATGCTCAACACCCTTGCTAGTTATTTGTCAGAAAGAACGTTTCGTGTGAGAGTAGGTAGCGCACTCTCAAGAGTTCATGTGCAAAAAAACGGCGTTCCGCAAGGTGGAGTGCCAAGCTGCACTCTGTTCACAGTTAAGATGAACTCCCTTGGGAAGGCATTGCCACCTACAATTTCTTATTCAATGTATGTAGACGACATCCAGATATCTTTTAAATCATGTAATATGTCCATCTGTTAGCGTCAAGTCCAGCTCGGTGTCAAAAAACTTGCCAGCTGGGAAGACAAGAACGGTTTTAAACTTAACCCAGAAAAAAGCACCTGTGTTGTCTTCTCCAGGAGGCGTGGGATCCATCCGAACCCAGACATTATCCTTAATGGCGTATCGATTCCTGTGAGGAAGGAGCACAAGTTTTTAGGTGTGGTGTTGGATGAAATGCTTACGTTCATCCCTCACATTAAAATATTGAAACATAAATGTCTAAAGGCTCTCAACATTCTTAAAATCTTGTCCCACCAGTCGTATGGAACGGATAAGCAATTCCTGTTACGTATTTTCACAAGCCTAGTGGGGTCTAGATTGGACTATGGGAGTGTTGCGTATGGGTCAGCCACTAAAACAGCACTTAAAATGCTCGACCCAGTGCTTCACTTGGGGCTTCGCCTCTCTTGTGGCGCATTCTGTACGAGCCCTGTACAGAGTCTTTACGCAGAGTGTGACAAATGGTGCTTATCACACCAGGGAACCTATGTTGACTTGTTATATGTCTCTAAAATTTCATCAATGGACAACCATCCTTTTAAACCGGTTTTTAATGATACATCCACATCAAATCTCTTTTTAAATCGCCCATCCATTCCTGTTCCCTTCTCGCTCAGAGTAAGGGACGATGTCACTATTCATGAGGTCTCCTTTGTAGACACATTCAAGTCATCTATCACCGATCTTGTAGCACCATGGCATCTTCGTCCGGTTGCGTGTGACTTGTCTTTCTTAAAATACAATAAGAACAGGACACCAAAAAGTTGGATTTTGCAGCATTTCATGTATGTGCAGGATAAATACAAGGCTGCAGAGTTTTTCAGCGATGCATCGAAAACGTTCACTGCAGTGTCTTGTGCGGCGCATGGGCCGAATTTTGAAGCATGTAGAACAATGAATATAAAGACAAGTATTTTTACGGCAGAAGCATATGGCATTTTTCTGGTTGTAAGTCACGTAGTTGAACATCATATTCCTAAATCCATCATCTATACAGATTCACTGAGCGTCGTCCATACATTGTCATCCGGAGAGTCCTCGAAAAACCATGTAGTTAACCTTGTCTTGAAATCAATTGTGCTGGCATATTCTTCAAACCTTGAGGTCACTGTGTGTTGGGTGCCAGGCCACTCTGGCATCGGCGGAAATGAACTGGCGGATGAAATGGCCGCCAAGGCTGCACTCCGAAACATAGTAGACATAACAACACTACCTTACACAGACCTCAAGCCACACATAAGACAACACTACGTCAAGAAGCGTCAAACTACGTCAAGAAGCTACTGATAC